>NC_056746.1:1496135385-1496147885 GCF_019279795.1 Protopterus annectens
TATGTCCTTATTTATAAGATCCATAGGTTCATAGGTTCATACTAGGCTATCTGCCCTAGGGCATTTATAAGCCTAGCCAGAGTGTGTTTGGCTTTCGCCACACATTTTAAATGAAGTTTGCTATGCCCTTTTTCGAGGTTAGTATACTGTGCCTCTGTCTAACAATGACACAGAAGTGATACCAGGGGTAAACCTACGATCTCCCATCCACTCATCAAGATTCCTCTTGAAGAGAGTCAATAAGGGACTCTGCCTAACCTGGACTGGGATTTTATTCCAGAGTGAAGGGAGCCTCTGGGTTATGAATCTGTCCCTCCAACATGTCCTATTTATTTCAGTGCTGAGGTGCAAGTCTCTCGAGCACGTAGCACGATGGGATTTGGATTTTCTGAGGTGCAGCATGTCCATTAATTCCGGGTTGGACATGGATTTTTACGTCAGGCACAGATCGCCTCTGAGCAGGCGGTATGCCACTGAGTAGAGCTGGAGTTTCTGTAACTGGGCAGTATATGGCATCTGTTTGAGCCCTTTGATCCTCTTGGTGAGGTACTTTTGGGGTCTTTCCAGTTGCTGCAGGTATCTGGTAAGGTACATCCCAAAAGGGGCATTGTACTCAATTATGGGCCTGATGAGGGATGAGTAAAAAGGCACGATGACCTCCCCTGATCTAGATATGAATCCCTTCGTGATTAGATGGGCTATATAAAATGTTTTTCTAACCACTTTGGCCACGTGGTTTTCAAATGAGAGATTGCTATCAACTTGGGTCCCCAGGTCCCTAATTACTTCTTCCGTACTTAATGGATTACCACCTATGTGGTAATTTGTGGGCACTTTGTTTTTGCCAAAGGGGATGACTATACACTTTTTGGCGTTTTAGCTTGAGGCCATGGCTCTGGCACCAGTTGTCTGTTTCTATGAGGTCCTTTTGTAGGATGCTTGTGTCGGCTGGAGAGTCGATTATGGCACCTAGTTTGCAGTCATCTGCGAACTTGGTCAGCCACAGTCCTTCCGTGTTGGCCTGTACCTCCGAGAAATATATACCGAGCGAGAGGTCCCAGGACTGAGCCTTGTGGGACGCCACTTGTAACTGGTTTGGAGTCTGACATGGCTCCAGCAATTCTAACCATGTGGGTTCTGTCCTTGAGCCAGTTTGCAACCCATCTAGTGACATAGGGGTTTATATTTAAGCTGGTGAGCATATCTATAATGCCCGAGTGGGGTATTGTATCGAAGGCTTTTGCGAGGTCCAGGTAGGCTGTGTGGACCGCCTTCCCCTCGTCAATGACCTTGGTGACTGTTTCAAAGAAATCGACCAGGTTTAAGAGGCAGGATCTGCCCTTAACAAAGCCAAACTGGGTAGGATCCAGTGTCTGTAGGTCCCCAATATCTTTATTTATGAGGTCCATGATGATCCTTTCCATAGCTTTTCAGACCAAGCTAGTCAGGCTTATGGGGTGATAGTTTCCAGGATCCGTTGAGGCACCACCTTTGTGGAGAGGGACCACTGTTGCTGTACGCCACTCTTTGGGTACATATCCTGTAGTAAGGCTGAGATTGAACAGTAGTTTTATGTTTGGGTATAGCTCTTCTTGGAGTTCATGTAGGACGCAGCCGGTACAATCGCCTGGTCCCATTGATGCTGTGTTTTTTGCTTTGGAGAGGGCGGCTCTTACCTGAGCATCTGAGATGTCAGGGGGGCAGCACTCTGCTGGGATAGATATTTGCCCTTTTGGTGGGGGGTGGGGGGAGAAGTTTGCACTGAACCTGTCGGCTAGGATGTTGGCAATGTCTGTGGGTTCGGTGTATTTTTTCTCATTTTGGACTAATTCTGAGCATATCTGGGAATTCCCACCCAGGTTCCTAACATAACTAAAGAAAGCCTTGTGATTATCCTTAGTGTCTTGTGCAATTTTTCTCTCGAAGCTGGCCTTAGACGATTTTATGAGTGCCCGTAGTTTTCTGCTAATACTGATTAGAGATGCCTTCCCTTTTTGGGATTTTGCTCTATCATGTAGTAGCTTCCTCCTTCTGTTGTATAGTTTGTTTATGGCTGGGGTCCACCAGACAGGACGTCTGCCTTTGGACGATTGGGTCTTGGTTTTATTTGGGATTGCATGATCCATGCATTCCTGAAGGTGTTCATAGAATGCGTTTATAAAGGATTCTGCGGTCTGGGCCGTATTTTCCACAGGTCCGGAGGCTTTGAAGGATTCCACCTCGGTTCTGAGGAGTGTGAAATTTGCTTTAGAGAAGTTTTTCACTGTAGTTTTCTGGGCAGGGCGTGGGATCCGGATGTGAATATCCAGTGAGATTAGTTTATGGTCTGATCTTACCAGTGAGGGATACACTTCTGGTCTGGTGCATAGAGCCCCCATGTTGGTGATGATCAGGTCCAGTATGTTTTCCCCTCTTGTGGGCGTGGTAACACGTTGTTCCATAGCATTTGAGTTTATAAATTCTAGGAACCTTTGGGCTAGGGTGTTGGAGCTAGAGTAATGCTCCCAGTCTATGTTTGGGTAGTTGAAGTCGCCCAATATAATGGTGTTTGGAGAGACCTTCATATTTTCCAGTGTTCTCAGGAAGGCCGAGTGGGGTTCCTGGGTTTGGGAGGGTGGTCTGTAGCAGGCTATAAACTGGAAGTCAGTTTTACCCACTGTTAGTTGCACATGGATAGTCTCTGATGCTTCGTGCTGTGCCACCAACCTGGAGGTGTGGGTATCTTTGACTAATATTGATACTCCCCCTCCTTTTGTGGTTTGGTCCAAGTTTTGGTGCCTAAAAGCATGGTATGAGGTATAACCTGGTAGTGCTGGGGTGCTCTCGGCAGCCTTGAACCAGGTTTCTGTTACTGCACAGATATTGATGTTCTCCATGCTAAGGAGAGTTTCGAAAAGTGCATCTTGAGGTTTAGACTTCTGGCGTTGAGTAGCATTACTCTTAGTTTCTTATCCCTTGTGATACCTATGGAGGTGGGTTTGTCTTTAGAGCCTTGCCTAAAAAAGGCACTATGGGGGTGGCAAGAGCATTTGCCAATATCCAAAAGCCCAGGGGTGACAGGTGCAAGCCGTCCCTAGCAAAGCATTGTGGCTTGTCGAGCATGTCATCCCAGGCTGACAGGCATTGGATCCCCTTTGAATGACACCAATACTTAAGCCAATTGTTGAAATTGATCATCTTGTCTTCATATTGTGGCATCATTCTTGGCGAGGGTAAGATGCTACTCAAGGTCAGGGTCATACCGGCCTGGGCTACATGCTCAGAGAGCTCCTCTATGTCTCTTTTCATGTAGTCCAGGGAGGTACGTCTCAAGTCATTCACTCCAGCATGGACAATGACTGAGTCATATTTGTACTTGCCTTGGAGTGACCTGAGTGCTTGTCTTATGTGGCGGATCCTAGTGCCCGACAGGCAGCTCACCATGACCTTCTCCTTGTTCAGCCTGGTGAGCGGGACGTCAGTGTGCCTGACAATAGAGTCACCTATTACAAGTGTATCAGGTGTGTTGTTTAGCCTTAAGGGCTTTGACTGTTCGGCACACTGGCTTTGTGAGATGTGTTGCACGTGTTTTGTTTTGGGGTAGCTGTTGCTTGGGTGTCTGCTTTGGAGGTCTCTGCTGCTTAGGCGGTATGTTTTTGTGTGTTTGTGTGTGGTTTGCTGTCGTGGTTGGTCTATGTGAGACTGGAATTGTAGTGAGTGTGGTTTCCTTCTCCTCCTGACTGGTTACGCCTGTAGTGAGTTGAGAGAGCTTAGCCTCCAGTTTGGCTATATGGTTGCATCTCTCACATGTGTTGGAATTTGTTGGGAGGAGGAGAGGGTTGTCTGTGTACATGAGGCAGTTGTAACATTGCCTCAAGATTTCCAGATTCACCAGCTGGACCGGAGAGGAGATTGGCAACTGACCTTTGGACATGCTAGAATAGTATTGGCAATTCCTTTATAATTGAAAAACGGGCCAATGGGGAACAAGGTACTCAAGGGGAGTTTGTGAGGGTGTAGTGCTTTTAATTTTTTAGTGCTGACTTATATAATTGCTTTAGTGAGCAAGTGCCAGGCTTTAGAGTAGGAATAGGGTGTTTATTATGAGAACTAGATCAGTTCTAAGGGAAAAAGTCAAGAGCAGACTTTGTGGAGCCGAGAATGGTTTAAACCCAGTTAAGTGGAGCTGCCCGATGCTGCGCTATGCGCAAAATCGTGCAAAGCCGTGCCAAAGCGGGTTTTATACAGGGGGACTTGAAAGAGCTAGAAATTGGCCCAAAACGGCCAATAGACTACCAAATTCTTGTGCTGGGAACACTCCTCCAGGGATAGATAGGCTGCTCTAAGCTCCCCACTGCCACTGGTGAACAAAGAAGCCTCCATTTATCCAAGAAAGGAAATGGGCAACACAGGAACTTTCCAGAAGTCCAGAATACAGCGAAGCCTGTATTTGGACTACTCTAGGTCAGGAAAGACGGGAAACAAAGGTAATTATTTTGTTTTTTTTCTTTTTTGCAACAAACAGCAGGAAAATGCAATAAATATGTAACACAGGCTAGTGCACTTGAGTGTGTAGCCTCAACAGGTAAATGCAACAAACAGAACAAACTTTAAAAGTGCAGGTGCAAAAACAACTTTAAACAGTTTAAAACAGTTCAAGAAGCAGAAATACTTGCAGTTTAGCTAGATCGGCCAGTCGCCCAGGTAGTAGCAGGAAAAAAAACACTTATCTGGTTAGCAGTCGCTCTTTTAGTCTCTCTGCTGCTAGCACCACTCTGCAGGACCACGAGGAGCTTGGCTGAGTAGTAACAAGCGCAAAAACTGCGCCAAAGCAGGTTTTATACAGGGGGACTTGAAAGAGCTAGAAATTGGCCCAAAACGGCCAATAGACTGCCAGATTCTTGTGCTGGGAACACTCCTCCAGGGATAGATAGGCTGCTCGATGCGCTCCATAACCTTATATATCAGACTCATCAGGCTAATGGGGCGGTAGTTCCCAGGGTCTGTAGTCCCTCCCCCTTTGTGGATGACCATAACGGTGCTCTCTATAAAACAGGCCAATACTATAATACAGGTATAATCCAAATATCGACAAACAACAAGACTACGTCAAAGAAATCAAAATTTATTGCTGCAAAGCTTTCAGGTTGAGGAAGGGTGTTTAACCTGAAAGCTTTGCAGCAATAAATTTTGATTTCTTTGACATGGTCTTGTTGTTTGATGATGTTAGCAGTGCGCCATTTGAACAGTGCGTTTTTTACTTGTGTAGCCATGATAATAGGGACTTGGCATTCCTCAGGTATTGTTAAAGGTTCTTTAGGGGGTGAAAGGGGGGTAAAGTTCGCACTGAACCTGACGGCCAATATGTTGGCAATATCAGTTGGTTCTGTATATGTATTGCCATTGTGCTGCAACTCAGTGCAGATCCGAGTATTGCCATGTAGATTCTTGACATAAATATAGAATGCCTTGTGGTTGTCTTTAGAATCTGCAGCAATTTTGTTTTTGTAGCTAGCTTTAGAGGATTTGATGATGAATTTCAGTTTTTTTGCTGAGGCTGACAAGGGAGTTTTTCCAGTCTTGGGACTTCACCCTTTTCTGCAACAGTTTTTTCCTTCTGTTGTAGAATTTGTTTATGGTAGGGAACCACCAGCTTGGCTTCCTTTTTTTGGAGGAGAGTATCTTGGTTCTGTTTGGTATGGCCCGTTCCATGCACTTGTGTATGCTCATAAAGTGCATTGGTGTATGATTCAGTCATGCACCTGTTTTCCATTTGCATGGGTGTTGTGAGGTAAGCCATCTCTCTTTTAGAAGTCCAAAATTGGCTTTGGAGAAGTTTTTTACAGTAGTTTCCTTTTAGGAGGGTGAGAGTAGGATGTGGATATCCATGGTGATTAGCTTGTGGTCAGATCTGACCAGGGAGGAGTTGATTATTGGTGTAGAGCAATGGTTCCCATGTTAGTAATTATCAAGTCAAGGATGTTTCTACCCCTGGTGGGGGTAAGAATGAGTTGGTCCAGGGCGTTGAAATTAATGAATTCTAGAAAACGTTGAGCAAGTGTGTTGGTACATGAGTAATTTTCCCAGTTAATGCGGGGGTGGGGGAGGGGGTGGTTAAAGTCTCACAGTATAAGGGTATTGGGTTGCACCCTAATATTTTCCAATGTGTTTAGGAATGTGGAGTGGGAGTCTTGGGACATGGTGGGGGATCTATAGCAGGCTACAACCTGGATTGCAGGTTTAACTGAAATATCTCTGATGTGTTATGTTGGACTACTAGTCTGGAGGTGTGCATATCCATTATAAATATGGAGACACCACTGCCTTTAGTGCTTCGGTCCAGGTTTAGGGGCCGAAAGGTGTGGTATGAATTAAAGCCTGGCAGTGCTGGGGTGCTCTCCGGAGCCTTGAACTAGGTCTTGGTGACTGCACAGATGTCGATGTTCTTCATTTTAAGGAGTGCTTCAAGCGAGTGCATTTTGAGATTTAGACTTCTAGTGTTACCAGCTTGTAGCTGTTATGGTGGTAATTTTGTCTTCAGGACATTGCCTAAAAAAGGCACTACAGGGGTGGCAGGAGCCGTGGCCAGTATCCGGAATCCCTGGGGTGACAGGTGCAGGCTATCTCTGGCAAAGCATTGAGGTCTGTCGATCATGTCATACCCAGTAGACAGATACTGGATCCCCTTAGAATGACACCAGAAACTTAGCCAGTTGTTGAAGTCAGTCATTTTCTGCTTGTACTGTGGTATCTTTCTGGGTGACGGTTGGATGCTACTCAGAGCTTCTTTTCATGTAGTCCAGGGAGGTATGTCTCAGGTCATTCACACCAACATGGACAATGACAGAGTCATATTTGTACCTGTTGTGTGGAGTGACCTAAGTGCATGCGTTATGCGGCAGATCCTGGCACCTGACAGGGAGCTGACCGTAACTTTCTCCTCATTCAACCTAGTGAGTGGGACATCAGTATGCCTTACTATTGTGTCACTTATGACTAGTGTATTGGGTAAGATGTTCATCGTGTTTCACTGTTTGGTAAGATGTTCATCGTGTTTCACTGTTGCAGTCATTACTCTTGGGTTATCCTGCTGGCAGTCTGCCCGTGGTCGGCCAGAATTCCAAAGTCTAGGTCCGGCGGCGGTTGCTGTCGTCTCTTCCCTGACGTCAGTGTGCCAGGGGTACAAAAGATGCAGCCGACGCCATTTTCTTCAGTTTTTCTTGCCACGCGGTGCCTGAAGCAAAAGCAGTTTGCAAGTGCCGGTCGGCCGACTCCTGAGATTTTCAAATCTGAATTTCAGAAGGAAAGTCTTCATTAAAGCTAAATACCCCGTTGGGGAAACTTTTTTTCCTTGCTCCAGACCGATGTCAGAAAAAGTTAACAATTGTATTTCTTGCGGGAAGCAAATACCTCATAAGGATTTTCACTCTTACTGTATTCCTTGCCTAGGCCCTGATCACAACGTTGCTAGCTGTCAGTTTTGTGCTAGATTCAACCAATGCACTATCAAGCATTGGTTCGATTTTGCATTTCATTACTTTGGCTGACGATTTAATTATATAATGCCGGCAGAACAGTCGACAACCGGAGCTTACAAAAAAACGCAAGGACAAGGATAGGCATCCGAGGTCCAAAACCGATGACGAAGCCTCTTCTATGACGGTCGCCGGTTCTCAGTGAGGTGCTTTCACAGCCCCTGGCACCCGCTACCTCAGAGCCACAGGCCACTACCAACTCCCACGTGGAGCCGACTGGGCCTCTGGAAACTCAAGGTATTCGACACTCTGAAATCAATCCCTCAGATGGGTTCGGAACCGCTGAGCAGGCATTATTGCTTTGTGTCTGTCTCTCGCACGCACAACTATATATGTTGTCATCTTCCGCTAAAAAGTAAAGCAGTAAAGACAAAGAAACAAGAATACAGCATTTCCTCTTCAGACTTCCATGCCTAAAAAAAGAGATGCAAAATGGCCTAAGAAGACCCACTACTTTGATCAGGTGTTCCCATCCCCCTAAGTATAGGCGAGAGACGGAGTATAGGCTATTCTTCAGGTTTCTGTCTTCTGTGATTCCTCTTCCCTCTGATTACCCTATGCCCCCACCACAAGTGGATGCTCTGATCATGAAGAATCCATTCCCTCAGCCTCCCTGAGAGGACTATCTTTTGGGGACTACACTAGGGAGCATTTCCACTGGGAAAGCTAAGATTATTCCAAGTCTTCTCTGAGTTCTCAGAGACTTCCAAGACTTCCTCTGCACAGACCCTAGCTAGACCTCCTGTTCTAGACTTTGTTATAGACATTGTTTCAGATGTATTTTCAGAGTCCGGACTCTTACCTCCTCTTACCCCTGAGCCAGATGATAGCCAGACAGATACTACAGGGTCCCGGATTCTCATAAAACTCTAACTAAAACCCTGTGGTCCCATCCCAAGGTCCCAGTCCACTGCAAAACACTGCAAAACCCTATCCCCTTCTAGGCACTGATAGGGGGGGGAAAAGACTGGGGAAAAAAACTCTGCTGTGGGCACATTTGATACTCTGGTTGTAATCATTTTAACATGTAATGTCACTACTTAAGCAAAAAAAATATTTAACAAAAAATGAATTAACAAATGTAACAAAGAATTGCAGGATTTCAGGTATAACTGAAATTGCATGATTTATTGGTTCTGCAAATGGGTTATGATTCACTTATGGCCTCACTGGCCAGCTAAGCCAGGTTCGTTATTGTGCTGCTTGGTTAAAACAAACAAAACTGATATTAAAATGTTAGTAAAGCAAAATTAGCATTAAAGCCAAATGATCATGTGCACCATTATTTAGGTTTACTTTGTAAGAGAAGTGAAATATTAAAGTATCATTTGTTCAAATTTAAGTTAGAAACTACAAGAGTTAGGTATTTTCTAAGCTTTATTAAAATTAGGAAAGCATTTCATTAGGTCACAATAACTGTCGTATCGCAACAAACCAAAGAGAACTGGATTTGGTACGTACGGCCTTGGTTGGCGGGACGACAACAGGTGTATTTTTGCTGGAAAGTTCCCCGTAAGTTTAGGAAGCTGCAACTCTTTTTTAGCAGCGAAAACGCTACTGGATTTTAATAAAGCTGCGTTCAACTTACCATTGGACTTGGAGTTTTGGTGCTATTTCTGACTGCCTCGCCTCCTGCTTTTGTCTTTGGTTGTTTTGCTTCACTTCAACAGTTTCTTTTGTTTGGTACTAAAGCAGAAGAGGTGTTGAAAAAAATGGAGGATAAAGCAAAATCCATGCAGACTGTAAAGGATTTCTTACAGGTACAGCCACCCAGATTTAGCAGGAACTGGCCTTCTGAAAATTGGTCCTTTCCGGTCTCTGACAGACCACAAAGAGGTAGATACAGACGTCCCAAAGGCAGATCTCAGCCCCAAGGCTCATACAGACCTAAACAATGGGGTTCTCCCACCTCCAAAAGCGGAGAAGGCAAATCACAGCCTTACAGGAAACAGTCCCAATGACTTTCCTCTACCAGTTCCAAGCAATTTTCTTTTGACAGCCCCCTTAGGAGGAAAACTGGCACTTTTTTCATCAAATTGACAAATAGTTACCCAAGACAAATGAGTTCTGAACATAGTGTCCCAAGGCTACAGGTTCCATTTTCACACTCTACCAAGGTCAAAGGGCATGCCAGACCTGCCACACAATCAAAGGGCAGAGGCACAAAAACAAATAACCCTCATGGACATGAGGGCCATTCAGCAAGTACCACAACAAGAGCAGGGACAAGGATTTTACTCCAGACTTTTTGTAGTACCCAGGAAGGACAAAACCTGGAGACCTATTCTGGACCTGTCTATACTAAACACGTTTCTGGAAGTTCCAAAATTCAAGATGTTGACTCTTCAGCATCTACTGCCCATGCTGGGCAAGAGGGCTTGGCTCGTAACTTTGGACCTAAAAGAGGTATACCTGCATGTCCCAATCAGACAATCTTGCAGAAGATACCTCGGATTCATAGCTGGCTCAATGCATTACCAATTCTCTGCACTGCCCTTTGGCTTATCTACTGCGCCCAGGGTCTTTACAAAATGCCTGGCACCAGTAATTGCATTTTGCAGACAAAAAGGAATTCAAATATATCTCTACTTGGACGACTGCCTAATTCAAGCAGAGAACAAAGACACTCTTCTTCAGCATCTGGCATTTGTAAAAAGATTACTAATTGGCCTAGGGTACACAGTAAATGAAAAGAAATCAAAACTGGTGCCCTCTCAAGAGATAATATTCCTGGGTGCAAGCTTAAATACAACTGCCCAGATGGCTTATCTCACGCCAGACAAGCAAAAACAACTGACTACTTACTTCAAGAAATTGGCAACAAAAACCCACTTATCTGCAAGGAAAATCCTGCAGGCCTTGGGTTTCATGGCATCCTGCATTCTACTAATTCCATATGCCAGACTGCATATGAGGAAACTTCAACGGTATCTGAAAAGTGTTTGGACTCAGCATTGCCACAGCCTGGAGACAGTAATTGCACTCATTCCCTGCCTACAACAGTAGTTTCGATGGTGGGCAGAAGCCTGTCACCACAACAAGGGTCTGCCATTCAGTTTATCCACAGCCAGACAGACACTGACAATGGATGCATTAGATTATGCCTGGGGGGCATATGGCAGGAAAATGTATTCAGGGCACATGGCCTGTAAACCAGATGCATCTTCATATCAATCAAAAAGAGATGCTAGCTGTCCAAAATGCCCTGACAGCTTTCAAGGACCTGCTTCATCCAGGACAATTACTGATAAAGACAGACAACACTACGGTCATGTGGTACATAAACAAGCAGAGGGGGGGTACTCATTCTTACTCCCTCTGCAGACAAGCAGTGACCTTATGGGACACAGCATTGGCTTTTCAAGTCCACTTATAAGCACTATTCCTGCCAGGAAAAACAAATACCCTGGCAGACGAACTAAGCAGAAACCTCATTGATCCCCACGAATGGAAACTGGATCCACAAGTCTTCAGAATGATAATAAGGAAATGGGGTTGCCCAGACATAGATCTATTTGCCTCCCCTCACAACTGTCAACTGCCGAGATTTTGCACAAGGATTTACCACAAGCAAGCATGGAAAGTGGACACCTTATTATTCAGCTGGAAAAATCTAACCGTGTATGCTTTTCCCCCTCTGCCTCTACTTCCCATAGTACTCCTAAAGGTCAGACAAGAGAAGCCAAAAATGATTCTGATTGCACCAGACTGGGCACGCCAGCACTGGTACCCAATCCTAAAGAGCTTGTCTCAAGGTCAAGCATGGATATTGCCTCAAACTTCTCACTTGCTGACCCAACAAAACAATCAGATCCTGCACAGTCAACTCAGGACCTTAAATCGGGCAGCATGGCGGATAATGTAGCCATTCAAAAAACTCCTCTTTCAAAAGCTGTTATGGATGTTATCTTGGAGGCCAGGAGGCCCAGTACCAGAAAATCTTATGCCGACCAGAAAATCTTATGCCGAAAAATGGAAGAGATTCTGTGCTTGGAACCAGGAACAAGGCATTGACAAGTCTGTACCAAATATTCCTCAGATTTTACAATACCTAACTGAGATGCTGAACAAAGGCCTTTCCTTCTCATCAATTAAGATTCATGCCTCTGCCATTTCTGCACATTACAATATGGAACCACCTATTTTTTCCTCATCCTTTAATAAGGCAGTACCTCAGAGGGGCCAAAAACATTAGGACTCCAAGGAGAGCAATGATTCCGGCCTGGGACCTCAATTATGTTCTGGAGAAACTCACACTTCCACCTTTCGAGCCAGCATCAACAGCGGATATTAAATTCCTATCTTGGAACACAGCTCTACTCCTAGCCATAACCTCTGCAAGGCGAGTCTCGGAGTTACAAGCACTCATGGCTGTGGAACCTTTCATCATTTTTCATCCAGACAGGGTTTCTCTGAGTACAAACCCTACATTCATGCCTAAGGTGGTGTCCAGTGTGGCCCTCATTCAAACCATTCACTTGCCTACCTTTTACCCAAATCCAGAGAACAAGGGTGAGAAAATTCTGCATTCTTTGGACATACAAAGGCAGTTACGCTTCTACTTGGACAGAACCAAAGCTTTCAGAAAAACTGAGCAACTTTTAGTGTCATATGCTGCAGGATCACAAGGAAAGGGTATATCAAAACAGACTATTTCTAAATGGATAGGCCATTGCATCCGTTTCTGCTATTCTCAACATGGCAAATCAGTGCCTAAGGGCATTAGGCCTCATTCCACCAGAACAGCAGTCACTTCAGCAGCCTTCCTCAGAGGATTACCAACCAAAGAAATCTTAGAGGCTGCAACTTGGAGTTCAGTGCACACCTTTACAAAACACTACCACTTGACTCTCTACTCTAAGTCCAGAGCAGGCTTCGCCACTGCAGTTCTGCAGGGCCTCATAGCCTCTCCTAATCCTATTTAGCCCAGCCACCCATCCTCAGCTTTGGGATTCTACTCAAGAGTAATGACTGCAACAGTGAAAC
>NC_056746.1:1496152885-1496157885 GCF_019279795.1 Protopterus annectens
ACGAGGTTGACATTGTTTACATACGGAGGACCCTGTGTTATAGACTTACAGTTTTCTTTTTATGCACTGTGTTAGTTTGAAAACGGATCGGTTTATCCACGTTTGTACCTGTTGTATACTGTGGACCACTGTTTAGAAATGTTACATTGTTTTTTGAGCACATAGAACTAAAAGCAAGACCTGTTGTTGTCGCTAATGTTTGCTATGCTACATTGAAGTTTTGAGCTCAGAGAATTTGCTGCAAGACCTGTTATTGTTTATTTTATTATAATCACAAGCTAGCTGGGCTTCTCCTGCTTTCCTTACAACGCTAAGGGTGGCCATATGCTTAAATGTACTGCCTGGGTGTAAGCCTTATTTTGTTGTAGAGCTATCCCCGATTCTTTTTTTTTTATCTAACTGCGCCACCCACGTGGGGCTTTCTTCAGCTACAACTAGCGTGTTTGCTATCGCACACACGCTAACTCCCACTCAACTAACCAACTGACCCTTCTCAGATGGCTTGTCTCTAAGATGACTCTGTCGCTAACCACATTTTATGGGTTTTAGCGTTTTTGCCAGTTTTTAAGGCTCCTTGTAACCCTAACCGCATAGTGAACACTATATGCCCCATCGCGAGTCAGCATTCAAATAGCTAAGTGTGCTCTAGTGTAGATCACTGCTACTCAGATGGCTTGTCTCTAAGATGCCTTGTCGCTAACCACATTTTATGAGTTTTAGCGTTTTTGCCGGTTTTTTAGGCTCCTTGTAACCCTAACCGCATGGTGAACGCTTTATGCTCCATCGTGAGTCAGCGTTCCAATAGCTAAGTGTGCTCTAGTTTATATCTCTGCTACAGTCTCTTTAATTACTTGATACAGTATAGTGGGTTCAATGTTCTTATTTCCCCTTGGATAGTTATCATAGTTGCTATAGTACTTGGACCCCTGATACAAAGACCAACCAGGCTTATATGTTATTTTCCATAAGTCCCAAAACGATTATTACTTCTGTGTTTTTGAAGTTATTTGGACACAATCTACCACTTATTGTGATTATACCTGCCTGTTCTATTAAGCGTTGATACATTCACAACCTAGTCTTATGAACTGTTACTTAAGATTGTGTGCTAGAGTGATAGATGCTTTTCTAATTTAGCTTTGTTGTCAATTGCGATCTCTTGTTATCTGTTAAGTGGTTTTATTTGTACTAGATTACTAGACACTTATGCTGTTTGGCCTCTTACTGTCCTGTTTACATGATTTCACTATATACCTTGATCTAATATGTATGCTAACTTTGTTATATTTTTTTCCTCCTCCCTACCCGTCTATCCTTCCCACTAGAAAGTTCTTAACTCTATCAATACTTTGAACATTGACCTGCCTCTTGCCCTACTGGTATCGGATGATTCCTGGCCTTGCCTACAGTGACTGAAAGTCTGCCTGCCTCTCATATTTCCTCCTCATTCAAGGAATTGAAAGTAGGTAGTGGGCTTTGCATTGTTGATTCAATAAGCCACTGCTAAAGTCTACCTACTGAGTCCAATAATTTGCCTGCGCTTGTGTGCCTAGCAGCCAGTACCTCTCCTCCTCTGATCCTCTACCACCCCTCCACTCTCACCATTACACTATTCCTCCTTTTCCTTGCCACCTTTCCCTGTCCCTTTTCTGCTTTTCCCTTCTCTCCCTCATTTACCTGCCCTGGCCACTAGGTGGCGCTCTCCTCACTCTCTTATTTTCCTCGCTACTTCCTATGCCCCAGATTAGCATTTAAAGTTTATGCTGGTTGTCCTATCTCCCTCAGCCTATATATTCTACCTTACAGTCTGCCTATCTCCTTGCCAATAGTGCTAGTACTGCTCCAGTATCTTGCCTGTCTTTCTCAGCTTCACTTTTCTCCTTCTGCATCTTTCTGACCTACACCTGCATACCTTCTCCTATTCCACTGCTCTACTTGGATTTCCTTTCCCATACACTTTCTGCTCCTGCCATACCTACCTGCATTTCTGATTGTCTCCTCTCTCCACCTCTGTTGTTTCTACCCGCTCCGTTCGCCCTACGGGCTCACTCCGCTACCCACCCCCAGGGGTCCTACCCTTATACCTCTCTTGCCACACCCCTATCCCATCCTTCCAATCCTTCTCCTTCCCGCTCAAACTTCCTCCCACCCATGCACACACCCTTTAACACTACACACTCCCACTGTGCTCTACCTATTCTCCTCCTCCTTACACCTTGTTACTTAATCATCTCACTTTAAACCTTTATCCCTTCACTGTATTACTACTATCCCCTCTTCGCCTACTCATTTTATACTTTCTTATCTATTGAACATTAGTATACCCCCTTCTACATCTTGCCCCCCATATCTTCCACATCCTTCTCTTACTTCTCCCACTCATCTTACAATGGCTCCATACCTGCCAACCTAGATCTTACTCTCATTCTTACTGTTTACCACTCTATTCTCAGTCTATCTCCTGTCCTGTTACGAGAAATCACTTGATGCCCAAACTCTCCATCCTCACAAACACACCTCCACATTTCTCATTCCACTTATTCCATATCATTTTACTTCTCCTATCCCCAACTATCATCTACCTAAATTCCACAGACCTAGACATCTCAACTATGTCATAACATCTGATAATAAAACCAAAATACTAACCTTACAAAGATACTATCTTAAAATCAAATGTAGCAATCCTACCCTTCAAGACGGTGACATCCATCCTAACCCTGGCCCTTCTCTCCCCTCCCCCCTGGTGCCTATGCCTAAAACCAATAATAGCTTGTTAATAGGACATCTGAATACCCAAAGTTTAAACAACAAAGTACCATACCTACATGCACTCCTTCACACACACCCATTTGATATTCTTTGCCTCTCAGAGACCTGGCTAAAACCTAGCACTAAAGACTCTGAGATTATTCCCCAAGGTTATAATATAGTAAGGCTCGACTGTCCCAAAAGAAAAAGTGGTGGTGTTGCAATTCTCTTTAGAAATCATCTAAATATCACTACCCTTCCAGCATCTCCAACTCAAGATAGCAGGATAGAAGCCATCATCATCAAACTCCAATTAAACTCCAAAAAATCCCTTAATATCATCTGTATGTACCTGCCTCCTGGTAACAATATACCAACCCTTGAAGATTATCTTAGTTACATATCAGCCACTTATCCTCAGGAAACTATCATACTAGGTGACCTGAACATAGATTGGAATAGTATTAATGAAGAAAACCCTTCATCTCATATCAACCTACATGGTTTCACCCAAACCATCACCTCAACTACTAGGCTCGATAAACATACCAAAAGAGAAAGCATTCTAGACTGGATACTTATAAACAGAGAAAAAATAATTACAAATTAGGAACCTTGCCAGACGATATCAGTGACCACTCTCTAACTTTTATTACAAGAGAAAAAGCTGATTGGCTTAACCCCACATTACTAGAAAAATACGCACTCCAAACATTTTAATCTGGACCTATTTCAAACTGAACTCAGGGCATGTAACTGGAACCCCTTAAAAACTCTTCCTCTTGAAAATGCAGTACTACATTTTAACAAAACGTTCTTATCCATTCTTGACAAACATGCTCCTGAACGTATTATTAGAATGAAATCTAATACTGCCCCTTGGCTGTCTAATGAAACCAAAAAGCTCATTCTCACTAGAAATAAAATCTGGGCTAGATGGAGATCCCACAGAACTAACACTGATCTTCTAAACTTCCGACAGCTTAGAAATCTAACTAACACGCAGTGATAACCGACAAAAGAAATTTTATATCGAACTTCAACAAACTCATCTTAATAATTCAAAACTATTCTGGTCCTCAGTCAATAAACTCCTCTCCCCAGGAACTTCCAAAACACCTTCCCCATTAAATGCAGACCCTGATACACCACAACAGACTGCAGATACCTTTAACTCTTTCTTCACAGAAACTATTCAAACTCTAGCTAAACAACTTAATGCCAACAACTTCTGTCCACCTAGTAACCAAACTAACTCCTCCTTTAAATTTTCACTGCAACCTATCCCTACATCATACATTCACAAACTTCTTCTCAAACTAAAACCATGTACCCCTCTGCCGATAAGCTCCCATCTTTTTCTTCAAAAGGCTGCCAAAGTTATTGCTTATCCTATCTCTATTCTCATAAATAGGACAATCAAAGAAGGAATCATCCCTGAAATCTGGAAGGTCTCTCATATTATCCCACTACACAAAGGTGGACACTCAACTGACTATGCTAACTATAGGCCCATTGCTCTCCTCTCACCTTTGGCTAAGATCATGGAAAAATGTATCCACCTTCAACTTGTACAATATCTCTCTCATCACAACATAATAGCAAACTGTCAACATGGCTTTAGACCACATCACAGTACCACCACTGCCCTGCTTTCTTTTGTAGATACTATTAATCAGAACCGCAACAACAACTTACTCTCTTCTGCCCTCTTCATTGATCTGTCCAAAGCATTCGATATGGTTAACCACCCCTTGTTACTTAATACTCTTGAATCCCTCTCATTCGATATCCCAGCCATTAAATGGTTTAAGTCTTACCTCACAAATAGAAAACAAGCAGTTCTCTGGGAAAACCACACCTCTTCTCTCTTGCCTGTCACCATTGGTGTTCCACAAGGCTCTATCCTTGGTCCACTTCTCTTCTCCCTTTTCATTAATGATCTTCAGACAATAATCCCGCAAGCAACCTGCATTCAATACGCTGACGACTCTACGCTTATCTGCTCAGCATCTTCTACCCCAGAACTTATCTCACTCACCCAAACTGTGTTCAATACCGTAGAAACATGGTTCTCTAGTCGTTTCCTCTTACTAAATGCAAAAAAAAACAAACTTCTTCTTTTTACCCCCACATGCAGGACCTCTCCCTTACATTTCTCTATCTCTTCCAACAGCGCCACTATCATCTCCCCTGACACATCAACTAAATTGTTAGGTATTACAATTGACAATAGCCTCTCATTTGAC